>NC_091387.1:2299711-2314762 GCF_038502225.1 Cherax quadricarinatus
TGTGTGTGTGTGTGTATGTGTGTGTGTGTGTGTGTGTAAGCGTTGCTAAGGGTTACTATCATAGGGACTTCCTGTGATAGACTAAACTTTCCCTGATGCTCCCTGATGCTCCCTCATACTCTCTCATACTCCATCATACTGCTTCATACCTATACAGCCAGGATGAAGGGCCAGGAGCTGGGTATCGACCCCTGCAAATACAAATAAGACAGCACAATACCCCCCTCACGTCAGTACGGATGCTGATGCTGCTGAAGGTGCTCTTGATCCAATCAACCTGAGCTACCTGCCACTTCCTCGAATCAAACCTGATTACCTTCTATTCCCCAGTGAGCACAGTAACTCTGGCTAGACAGCTATTAAGTGAATGATGGTAATTGTTTCCTTCATTTCCCCATCATTATTATTAATGTTAATAAATAAGATACATGTGCAACACTTGGGTATCTTTACCCAAACAGCAAACTTTTCCAGTCGAATATAACACTAGGGACAGCAGAAGTAGTTTTGGGGTGATCAGTCCCTCAGCCTTGATATAAAGGGGGTTAGTCCCATCAAGGTTACCCATCCATCAATACTAACTAGAAACTGAAACGGAGATCTTCATTACATAACGAACTTAACATGGTTAGAAAAGTACATGGCACCGATCGCATGCCTAATGGCAACCCATAAATTCTACTGAGTATTTTGGACGTAGTGTAAAATCAATGCGAATCAATACATTTACGACTCTTTTATTGATGACGCTTGTGGGGTCTTGATCACTTGCAATATCTCAACTGATCAAGGTCATAATAAAGTTGGTCAGTGAATGCATTCTGAGTGCATTTGTGTCTAGTAGCGAAGATATTGACGAAGGTGTTGGAATATAATTGCTAGATTGTGGATACAAAACCTGCAATGTAATGTATAAGAGAATAGTGGTTACTTTTTTGTGAGTGTGAGTCATATTGATTACTTTTGTAAGAGTGTGAGTCATATTGATTACTTTTGTGTGTGAGTCATATTGATTACTTTTGTATGTGTGTGAGTCATTTAAGTGGTGGAGCGAGGAGGAAGCTGGAGGCAGCAGAGATGTGTTACTGATCAATACACTGAGTGAAAATTACACAGTGAGGGGTGTAGAAGTTATAAGAGAGTGTGTGGTGGAACAACATGTATAACTGCGAGACTGGATGAGTGGTTGTTCAGATGGTTTACTCATTTAGAAAGGATGGAACAAGAGGGTGTACCAGTCCAGGGTGAATGGAAGGTGTAGGGGTTGTACAAGGAAGGTTTGAAGGGTGTGGAAAAGGTTTTGAGAGGTATGGGCTTGAATTTCTAACAGAAAAAGATTACTGGACAGTCTTTTAGTGAGACGACGTTTCTCTCAGGGAGATCTTTATCAAGTCAGAGAGATATTGGATGTATGAAGCTCTTAGCTGCTACTACAGTGCTTTTGTAAACCCAGAGAACAACCAGAGGGAAGAATCTAAATGTGAAAGAACAAAGCTTTGATCTGAAACCTGAGAATTTCTCTACAAACTTGTATGTTACACCTCATTTCACACATTCATGAGCTTGTTAGATCAGAGTGGAGACAAGTGCTTTTTTTTGTTTTTAAGAGATTTGACATGCTGTTGGAGTGTGTAATATCCATGAAACTATTTAGGGAGACAGGATAGTCAGACTTGAATCTTGGATGTGGGAAGCACAGTGGCTGAAGTTTGATGGATGTATGAGGATGTTGCAGTACCACTGGTCATTACAAGATAATGTGTGTGCAGCTGCGGCCAGGCAGACAGGACACGACTGATGAATGCTGCAGTAGGGCGTTATCACTGCAATCAGTCCCTTAGTTCCTCAGTAGTTTGAGGGGATCATTCCCTAGATAAGAGTTGTTCTTATACAAGAACATAAGAACAGAGTTACACTACTGCATAATAAGGGTTATGACCTGACCTCCCAGTGACCTCACCACGAGTATGACCAAATGAAACTGTGTTGCCTAGCATTTTGTACACATTACCACCGACATGGTGATCGAACACCAAAGTTCTGAACAGAGGCCAGTAATGTCACTAAGTCTCATCACTAGTAACACTGTGTCAGCTAATAATAGTAACACTGTTAGCTAATAATAGTAACACTGTCAGCAGGTCTGGTCAGCAGTCAGGGGGACGAGGGTAACTATAGCAGACCTAAGGAAGGAGTTATGAACCCTTGTTATATATTCCAAGGGACCTAAAACAGGACTCATGTGCCCTCACCACCTCCACAAACACAGGCTGTGTGTGTGTGTGTGTGTGTGTGTGTGTATGTGTGTACTCACCTATTTGTGGTTGCAGGGGTCGAGTATTAGCTCCTGGCCCCGCCTCTTCACCGGTTGCTACTGGGCCCTCTCTCTCCCCGCTCCATGAGCTTTATCAAACCTCGTCTTAAAACTGTGTATGGTTCCTGCCTCCACTACGTCATTTTCTAGGCTATTCCACTGCCTTACAACTCTATGACTGAAGAAATACTTCCTACTATCTCTCTGACTCATTTGTGTCTTCAACTTCCAATTGTGGCCTCTTGTTTCTGTGTCCCCTCCCTGGAACATCCTGTCCTTGTCCACCTTGTCTATTCCACGCAGTATTTTATATGTCGTTATCATGTCTCCCCTGACCCTCCTGTCCTCCAGTGTCGTCAGGCCGATTTCCCTTAATCTTTCTTCATAGGACATTCCCCTTAGCTCTGGAACTAACCTCGTGGCAAACCTTTGTACTTTCTCTAGTTTCTTGACGTGCTTTATCAAGTGCGGGTTCCAAACAGGTGCTGCATACTCCAGTATGGGCCTGACATACACGGTGTACAGTGTCTTGAACAATTCCTTACTAAGGTATCGGAATGCTGTTCTCAGGTTTGCCAGGCGCCCATATGCTGCAGCAGTTATCTGATTGATGTGTGCTTCCGGAGACATGCTCGGTGTTATACTCACCCCAAGATCTTTCTCCTTGAGTGAGGTTTGCAGTCTTTGGCCACCTAGCCTATACTCTGTCTGTGGTCTTCTGTGCCCTTCCCCTATCTTCATGACGTTGCATTTGGCAGGATTAAATTCGAGAAGCCATTTGCTGGACCAGGTGTCCAGTCTGTCCAGGTCTCTTTGAAGTCCTTCCTGGTCCTCATCAGATTTAATTCTCCTCATTAACTTCACATCATCTGCAAACAGGGACACTTCTGAGTCTAACCTTTCCATCATGTCGTTCACATATACCAAAAATAGCACTGGTCCTAGGACCGACCCCTGTGGGACCCCGCTCGTCACAGGTGCCCACTGTGATACATCATTACGTACCATGACTCGTTGTTGCCTCCCTGTCAGGTATTCTCTGATCCATTGCAGTGCCCTTCCTGTTATATGCGCTTGATGCTCTAGCTTCTGCACTAATCTCTTGTGAGGAACTGTGTCAAAGGCCTTCTTGCAGTCCAAGAAGATGCAATCAACCCACCCCTCTCTCTTTCGTGTCTTACTTCTGTTATTTTATCATAAAACTCCAGAAGGTTTGTGACACAGGATTTGCCTTCCGTGAATCCGTGCTGGTTGGCATTTATACTCTTGTTCCGTTCCAGGTGCTCCACCACTCTCCTCCTGATAATCTTCTCCATAATTTTGCATACTATACACGTCAATGACACAGGTCTATAGTTTAGTGCCTCTTTTCTGTCTCCTTTTTTAAAAATGGGAACTACATTTGCCGTCTTCCATACCTCAGGTAGTTGCCCAGTTTCCAGGGACGTGTTGAAGATTGTGGTAAGTGGCACGCACAACATATCTGCTCCCTCTCTAAGGACCCATGGGGAGATGTTGTCCGGTCCCATTGCCTTTGAGGTATCGATGTCCCTTAGCAGTTTCTTCACCTCCTCCTCGTCTGTATGTATGTCGTCCAACACTTGTTGGTGTATTCCTTGCTGGTGTCCCCATCTGGTCTGTCCCCCCAGAGTCCTTCCTGTCTCTACTGTAAATACTTCCTTAAATCTCGTGTTGAGCTCCTCACATACCTCTTGATCGTTTCTTGTGAGTTCTCCACCTTCTTTCCTCAGCCTTATCACCTGGTCCTTGACTGTTGTCTTCCTCCTAATGTGGCTATACAGCAGTTTCGGGTCAGATTTGACTTTCGATGCTATGTCGTTTTCATACTGTCGCTGGACCTCCCGCCTTATCTGTGCATACTCGTTTCTGGCTCTTCTACTAATCTCCTTGTTTTCCTGGGTCCTATGCCTCCTGTACTTTTTCCATTCTCTGTTGCACTTAGTTTTTGCCTCCCTACACCTTCGGGTAAACCAAGGACTCGTTTTGGTGGCCTGGTGGCTAACGCTCTCGCTTCACACGGCGAGGGCCTGGGTTCGATTCCCAGCCAGAGTAGAAACATTGGACGTATTTCTTTCCACCTGTTGTCTATGTTCCATATCAGTAAAATGGGTACCTGGGTGTTAGTCGACTGGTGTGGGTCGCATCCCGGGACACTGACCTAATTTGCCCGAAATGCAGAGCATAACAAGGGAGTTTCTATATAGTAGTATGTCATTGTTGTCAGCTAGGACTGTATACCTTGTACATGTACTTGTAGTAAATAAAGATATTATTATTATTATTATTATTATTATTATTATTATTATTATTATTATTATTATTATTATTCCTATTATTTCTGTTTCCCTTGGGAACAAAACTTTCCTCTGCCTCCTTGCACTTTGTTGCCACATATTCCATCATCTCGTTTACTGATTTTCCTACCATTTCTCTGTCCCACTGAACCTCCTGCAGGAAGTTTCTCATACCTGTGTAGTCCCCCCTTTTATAGTTTGGCCTGTCCCCTTCAGTTCCTGTTACCTTCTCCACTTGTAACTCTACTAAATAATCAAAACTCAGAACCACGTGATCGCTAGCTCCAAGGGGCCTCTCGTAAGTGATGTCCTCAATGTCTGAACTGCTCAGGGTGAACACAAGATCCAGTCTTGCTGGCTCATCCTCCCCTCTCTCTCTGGTTGTGTCCCTGACATGTTGATGCATGAGGTTTTCAAGTACCACATCCATCATCTTGGCTCTCCATGTTTCGGGACCCCCATGTGGCTCCAGGTTTTCCCAGTCGATCTCCCTGTGGTTGAAATCGCCCATTACCAGTAACTTTGCTCTGCTCGAGTGAGCTCTTCTTGCCACCTCAGCCAGTGTGTCCACCATCACCCTGTTGTTTTCTTCGTACTCCTCTCTTGGCCTCCTGCAGTTCTGTGGTGGGTTATACATCACTCCAATGACTATTTTATGTTCTCCGGACTGAATTGTACCTACAATGTAGTCTCTTTCTCCAATCATGTCCATGCCTTCCATTTCCTCAAATCCCCATCGGTGTTTTATGAGCAGTGCAACCCCTCCTCCCCCTCTACTCCTTCTATCTTTCCTCAGGATCTGATATCCCGTTGGGAAGATTGTGTCTGTTATTGTCTCAGCGAGTTTTGTTTCTGTGACTGCTATGATGTCTGGGGATTTTTCACTGATTCTTTCGTTCCACTCCTCATGTTTATTCGTTATTCCATCTGCATTTGTGTACCAAACTTTCAGTTTCTTTTCTATCATTGTGGTCATGCAAGAATATTGGGGTTGGGGGAGCGAGAGCCTTGGTGGGGGCCTATATGGGGCAGTGGTGTAGGTGGGGTTTGTGATGATGGGGGTGGGGTCAGAATGCCCATAAGGGACAGCTGTTGGGGTGAGGTTTGTGATATGGGGGTTGGTGGCAGAGGGAACAGTGAGTGGGTTGTAGTATAGGTTGCTCAGTTGCGTTGGGAATGTCGCGGTTGGAGTCTTATGGTGGGAGATTCTGTGGGGTGTGTTTGCCCTTCCTCCTGTGTCTGGGTCCTGCTCATTTTCGTCATTGCCTCTCGTTCCTCCTTGCGTCTCTGTACCCTCTCTTTCAGTGTAGTCCTTTCTTCTTGTGTTCTGTCGCGGTCGAGGTATACTCTCTGGTACCCCTGTTTGTCCCTCAGTCTTGCTTTCTCTTGCAGAATCCTGGTTCGAACTGATTCTTCCTTGAAAGTTACTCTGACAGGCCGTATCCTTCCACTCGCAAACCACCCAATTCTCTGAAAATTTGTCACCTGGGTCATATCGCCCTCACCTATTCTTTTCATGATGCCTTCAATCATTTTTTTCTCCTCCTGTTTTATTTCTTCAAAGTTGTCCCCCTTGGCTTCTTGGAGCCCGTACACAAAAACTGACCTCGCCCTTTCCTCCTCCCACTGAGTCTCCATCTGCTTTCTCTGAGGCGTTTTATTTCCTTCCATTGACATGTTCTTGCCTTCAGTCCCTGTCATATCTGAAACTTCTATTCTCAGTGTGTGTGTGTATGTGTGTGTGTATGTGTGTGTGTGTGTATATGTGTGTGTGTGTGTGTGTGTGTGTGGGTGTGTGTGTGTGTGTGTGTGTGGGTGTGTGTGTGTGTGTGTGTGTGTGTGTGTGTGTACTCACCTAATTGTACTCACCTAATTGTGGTTGCAGGGGTCGAGACTCAGCTCCTGGTCCCGCCTCTTCACTGATCGCTACTACGTCCTCTCTCTCTCTGCTTCCTGAGCTGTATCATACCTCTTCTTAAAACTATGTATGGTTCCTGCCTCCACTACTTCACTTGCTAGGATATTCCACTTCCTGACAACTCTATGACTGAAGAAATACTTCCTAACGTCCCTGTGACTCGTCTGAGTCTTCAGCTTCCAGTTGTGACCCCTTGTCCCTGTGTCCCCTCTCTGGAACATTCTATCTCTGTCCACCTTGTCTATTCCCCGCAGTATCTTGTATGTCGTTATCATGTCTCCCCTGACCCTTCTGTCCTCCAGTGTCGTCAGTCCGATTTCCCTTAACCTTTCCTCGTACGACATTCCCTTGAGCTCTGGGACTAGCCTTGTTGCAAACCTTTGTACTTTCTCTAACTTCTTGACGTGCTTGACCAGGTGTGGGTTCCAGACTGGTGCTGCATACTCCAGTATGGGCCTAACATACACAGTGTACAGTGTCTTGAACGATTCCTTATTAAGGTATCGGAACGCTATTCTCAGGTTTGCCAGGCGCCCGTATGCTGCAGCAGTTATTTGGTTGATGTGTGCCTCCGGTGATGTGCTCGGTGTTACGGTCTTAAGGTTATGGTGTTAAGGTATTTCTCCCTGAGTGAGGTCTGTAGTCTTTGTCCACCTAGCCTATACTCTGTCTGTGGTCTTCTTTGCCCCTCCCCAATCTTCATGACTTTGCATTTGGCTGGATTGAATTCGAGAAGCCAGTTACTGGACCACATGTCCAGCCTGTCCAGGTCTCTTTGCAGTCCTGCCTCATCCTCGTCCGATTTAATTCTTCTCATCAACTTCACATCATCTGCAAACAGGGACACTTCAGAGTCTATTCCTTCCATCATGTTGTTCATATATATCAAAAATAGCACTGGTCCTAGAACTGACCCCTGTGGGACCCCGCTCCTAACCATCTATTCCCCTCCCCCTAACTACCTGTCCCCCCTTCTGTGGAGCAACGGGGGAACCTAGAACCAGGATGAGGACAAGGGGCTCCAAGGACGAATCTGGTAGGGAGGAATGGGAGGTAGAGCTCAAAAAAAGGGAGGAAGACTGGGGAAGGAGACTAGATGAGCTGGAAAGGAAGATGGAAGAGAGGTTAGCAGCAGAATGCAGAAGGTGGAAGCAACAGGCCACAGCAGCAGAAATCAAGATAGAGAGATTAGAAGAGGAGCTGAGACATCTGAAACAACACAGAGACAAAGATATTACAGAAGTAGCATCGGCAATGGCTACATCAGACACAGACAACAGGTCTGAAGGAAGCATGGAAACTAAACTGTATGCAGAGGTCCTGTCAAACCCACATGGGGCCAAAACAAAGACAGGGAGCACACTAGGACAGAATGAGAGGTTGGAAGACATTGAAGGAACTAGGACATGTGCAGGGACCTTACCAGACACCTGTGGGGGCCAGGAACAGGTCAGCAGGAAGTACAAGCCAAGAAGCATAGGGGCCATAACTAGGGAAGGGACTGAAGGAAGGAACACTCCATGGGAAGGAACTAAAACACATCAGAGGATGCAATGGGAGTCACAGTGGGAGGTGGAAAGGGAGAGATCTGTGTTTGTCTATGGGCTCGACGAAGCTAAAGGGGAAACTTATGATGAAAGAAAGCAGGAGGAGAAAAAAGCGATTGAAGATATCATGAAGGTGATAGGCGAGGGGGACATGACCCAGGTGGCAAATTTTCGGAGAATTGGGTGGTTCACAAAGAAAAGGAATCGGCCTCTCAAAGTAATTTTCAAGGCAGAATCAACCCGAACCATGATCCTGCAGGAGAAAGCATGGCTGAGAGGCAAGCAGGAGTTCCGGAGTGTGTACCTCGATCGAGACAGAACACAGGACGAAAGGAAGACGATGAAAGAGAGAGTTCAAAAACGAAAGGAGAAATGGGAGGAAATGAAAAAGGAGAGCAGAATAACCCAGGATCAAATGGAAGGACAAGCACACCCCCCAGAAACACATACAGAAGGACTCCAGCCACGACACCCCCAAGGCAACTGAACAATCCAAACCAACCATTACACACCGATCCCCGCACCACAGTTACAGTATTACAACAGAAGTTGAAGGTTTGGTACGCAAATGCAGATGGATTAACGAATAAACATGAGGAATGGCAAGAAAGAATTAATGAGAAGTCCCCAGACATCATAGCAGTTACAGAAACAAAACTCACGGAGACAATAACAGATGCAATCTTCCCACCAGGATACCAGATCATGAGGAAAGATAGAAGGGGCAGGGGGGGAGGTGGGGTTGCTCTGCTCATAAAAAACAGATGGAAATTCGAGAAAATGGAAGGCATAGATGAGACGGGAGAAAGAGACTACATAGCAGGTACACTTCAGTCTGGGGAACACAAAGTGGTCATTGCAGTGATGTATAATCCACCACAGAACTGCAGGAGGCCAAGAGAGGAATATGAAGAGAGCAACAGAGCAATGGTGGACACACTTGCTGAGGTGGCAAGGAGAGCTCACTCCAGCAGAGAAAAGTTGCTGGTTATGGGGGATTTCAACCACAGGGAGATTGACTGGGAAAACCTGGAGCCACATGGGGGTCCCGAAACATGGAGAGCCAGGATGTTGGACGTGGTGCTGGAAAACCTCATGCACCAACATGTTAAGGACACTACCAGAGTGAGAGGGGAGGATGAACCAGCAAGATTGGACCTTGTGTTCACCCTGGCCAGCTCAGACATTGAGGACATCAAGTATGAGAGTCTCCTAGGAGCTAGCGACCACGTGGTTCTGTGCTTTGAATACATAGTAGAGCTGCAAGTGGAGAGAATAACAGGAGTTGAATGGGAAAAGCCTGACTATAAAAGAGGGGACTACATAGGGTTGAAGAACTTCCTGCGGGAGGTCCAGTGGGACAGAGAACTGGCAGGAAAGCCAGTAAATGAAATGATGGAATATGTAACAACAAAATGCAAGAAGGCAGTGGAAAGGTTTATTCCCAAGGGCAACAGTAACAACGGGAAGACCAGAACGAGCCCCTGGTTTACCCGACGGTGTAAGGAGGCAAAAACAAAGTGCAATAGAGAATGGAAAAAGTACAGAAGGCAGAGAAGACACGAAAATAGGGAGATCAGTCGCAGAGCCAGGAATGAGTATGCACAGGTAAGGAGGGAGGTCCAGCGACAGTATGAAAATGACATAGTATCGAGAATCAAGACTGACCCGAAACTGTTGTATAGCCACATCAGGAGGAAGACAACAGTCAAAGACCAGGTGATCAGATTAAGGACAGAAGGTGGAGAACTCACAAGAAATGATCAGGAGGTATGTGAGGAGCTGAACAGGAGATTTAAGGAAGTTTTTACAGTAGAGACAGGAAGGGCTGTGGGAAGACAGCACAGAAGGGAACATCAAGAGGGAATATACCAACAAGTGTTGGATGACATACGAACAACTGAGGAGGAGGTGAAGAAGCTCCTAAGTGACCTTGACACCTCAAAGGCGATGGGACTGGACAACATCTCCCCATGGGTCCTTAGAGAAGGAGCAGAGATGCTGTGCATGCCTCTAACCACAATCTTCAACACATCCCTTGAAACTGGGCAACTACCTGAGAAATGGAAGACAGCTAATGTAGTCCCCATATTTAAGAAAGGAAACAGAAACGAGGCACTAAACTACAGACCTGTGTCTCTGACATGTATTGTGTGCAAAGTCATGGAGAAGATTATCAGGAGGAGAGTGGTCGAACACCTGGAAAGGAACAAGATTATAAATGAAAACCAGCATGGGTTCATGGAAGGTAAATCTTGTATCACAAACCTCCTGGAGTTTTATGACAAGGTAACAGAAGTAAGACACGAGAGAGGGGTGGGTATATTGCGTTTTCCTAGAATACAGGAAGGCCTTTGACACAGTTCCCCACAAGAGTTTAGTGCAGAAGCTGGAGGATCAGGCGCATGTAAAAGGGAGGGCACTGCAATGGATAAGGGAATACCTGACAGGGAGGCAGCAACGAGTCATGGTACGTGTGTGTGTACTCACCTATTTGTACTCACCTATTTGTGGTTGCAGGGGTCGAGTCACAGCTCCTGGCCCCGCCTCTTCGCTGATTGCTACTAGGTCCTCTCTCTCCCTGCCCCATGAGCTCTATCATACCTCGCCTTAAAACTATGTATGGTTCCTGCCTCCACCACATCACTTTCTAGGCTATTCCATGGCCTGACTACTCTATGACTGAAGAAATACTTCCTAACATCCCTTTGATTCATCTGAGTCTTCAACTTCCAATTGTGACCTCTTGTGTCTGTGTCCCATCTCTGGAACATCCCGTCTTTGTCCACCTCGTCTATTCCGCGCAGTATTTTATATGTCGTTATCATGTCTCCCCTGACCCTCCTGGCCTCCAGTGTCGTCAGGCCGATTTCCCTCAACCTCTCTTCATAGGACAATCCCCGTAGCTCTGGGATTAGTCTTGTTGCAAACCTTTGCACTTTCTCTAATTTCTTGACGTGCTTGACTAGGTGTGGATTCCAAACTGGTGCTGCATACTCCAGTATGGGCCTGACGTAGATGGTGTACAGAGTCTTAAACGAATCCTTACTGAGGTATCGGAACGCTATCCGTAGGTTTGCCAGGCGCCCGTATGCTGCAGCAGTTATCTGATTGATGTGCGCCTCAGGAGATATGCTCGGTGTTATACTCACCCCCAGATCTTTTTCCTTGAGTGAGGTTTGCAGTCTTTGGCCATCTAAACTATATTGTGTCTGCGGTCTTCTTTGCCCTTCCCCAATCTTCATGACTTTGCATTTGGCAGGGTTAAATTAAAGGAGCCAGTTGCTGGACCAGGCTTGTAGCCTGTCCAGATCTCTTTGTAGTCCTGCCTGATCCTCGTCCGATTCGATTCTTCTCATCAACTTCACATCATCTGCAAACAAGGACACTTCTGAGTCTATCCCTTCCGTTATGTCGTTCACGTATACCAAGAACAGCACAGGTCCTAGGACTGACCCCTGTGGAACCCCGCTTGTCACAGGCGCCCACTCTGACACCTCGTCGCGTACCATGACTCGTTGTTGCCTCCCTGTCAGATATTCTCTGATCCATTGCAGTGCCTTTCCTGTTATGTGTGCCTGGTCCTCTAGCTTTTGCAGTAACCTTTTGTGTGTGTGTGTGTGTGTGTGTGTGTGTGTGTGTGTGTGTGTGTGTGTGTGTGTGTGTGTGTGTGAATTACGTATTGACCATCGGTGACTCTCCCCCGCCTCTCTCTCTCTCTCTAGGGAACTGAAAAGAGTATCTAGGGAGGGAGAGAGGAAAATATTGTCTTGGTGACTGGAAGAGTGTCTTGAGTGACAGAAAGTGTCTTGGGCTATAGGAAGAGTGTCTTGGGTGACAGGAAGAGAGTCTTGGAAGACAGGAAGAGTGTCTTGGAAGACAGGAAGAGTGTCTTGGGTGACAGAAAGTGTCTTGGGCTATAGGAAGAGTGTCTTGGGTGACAGGAAGAGAGTCTTGGAAGACAGGAAGAGAGTCTTGGAAGACAGGAAGAGTGTCTTGGAAGACAGGAAGAGTGTCTTGGGTGACAGGAAGAGTGTCTTGGGTGGCAGGAAGAGTGTCTTGGAAGACAGGAAGAGTGTCTTGGGTGACAGGAAGAGTGTCTTGGAAGACAGGAAGAGTGTCTTGGGTGACACCAAGAGTGTCTTGGAAGAGAGGAAGAGTGTCTTGGAAGACAGGAAGAGTGTCTTGGGTGACGGGAAGAGTGCCTTGGAAGACAGGAAGAGTGTCTTGGGTGACAGGAAGAGTGTCTTGGGTGACAGGAAGAGTGTCTTGGGTGACAGGAAGTGTCTTGGGTGACAGGAAGAGTGTCTTGGGTGACAAGAAGTGTCTTGGGAGACAGGAAGAGTGTCTTGGGTGACAGGAAGAGTGTCTTCGAAGACAGGAAGAGTGTCTTGGGTGACAGGAAGAGTGTCTTGGAAGACAGGAAGAGTGTCTTGGGAGACAGGACGAGTGTCTTGGGTGAGAGGAAGAGTGTCTTGGGTGACAGGAAGAATGTCTTGGGTGACAGGAAGAGTGTCTTGGGTGACAGGAAGTGTCTTGGGTGACAGGAAGAGTGTCTTGGTGACAGGAAGAGTGTCTTGGGAGACAGGAAGAGTGTCTTGGGAGACAGGAAGAGTGTCTTGGGTGACAGGAAGAGTGTCTTGGGTGACAGGAAGAGTGTCTTGGAGACAGGAAGAGTGTCCTGGGAGACAGGAAGAGTGTCTTGGGTGACAGGAAGGGTGTCATGGGTGACAGGAAGTGTCTTGGGAGACAAGAAGAGTGTCTTGGGTGACAGGAAGAGTGTCTTGGGTGACAGGAAGAGTGTCTTGGGTGACAGGAAGAGTGTCTTGGGAGACAGGAAGAGTGTCTTGGGTGATAGGAAGAGTGTCTTGGGTGACAGGAAGTGTCTTGGGAGACAGGAAGAGTGTCTTGGGTGACAGGAAGAGTGTCTTGGGAGACAGGAAGAGTGTCTTGGAAGACAGCAAGAGTGTCTTGGAAGACAGGAAGAGTGTCTTGGGTGGCAGGAAGAGTGTCTTGGAATACAGGAAGAGTGTCTTGTGTGACAAGAAGAGTGTCTTGGGAGACAGGAAGAGTGTCTTGGGTGACAGGAAGAGTGTCTTGGGTGACAGGAAGAGTGTCTTGGAAGACAGGAAGAGTGTCTTGGGTGACAGGAAGAGTGTCTTGGAAGACAGGAAGAGTGTCTTGGAAGACAGGAAGAGTGTCTTGGATGACAGGAAGAGTGTCTTGGAAGACAGGAAGAGTGTCTTGAGTGACACGAAGAGTGTCTTGGGAGACAGGAAGAGTGTCTTGGGAGACAGGAAGAGTGTCTTGGGAGACAGGAAGAGTGTCTTGGGAGACAGGAAGAGTGTCTTGGGAGACAGGAAGAGTGTCTTGGGAGACAGGAAGAGTGTCTTGGGAGACAGGAAGAGTGTCTTGGGTGACAGGAAGAGTGTCTTGGGAGACGAGAAGTGTCTTGGGAGACAGGAAGAGTGTCTTGGGTGACAGGAAGAGTGTCTTGGGAGACAGGAAGAGTGTCTTGGAAGACAGCAAGAGTGTCTTGGAAGACAGGAAGAGTGTCTTGTGTGACAAGAAGAGTGTCTTGGGAGACAGGAAGAGTGTCTTGGGTGGCAGAAAGAGTGTCTTGGAATACAGGAAGAGTGTCTTGTGTGACAAGAAGAGTGTCTTGGGAGACAGGAAGAGTGTCTTGGGTGACAGGAAGAGTGTCTTGGGTGAAAGGAAGTGTCTTGGAAGACAGGAAGAGTGTCTTGGGTGACAGGAAGAGTGTCTTGGGTGACAGGAAGAGTGTCTTGGAAGACAGGAAGAGTGTCTTGGGTGACAGGAAGAGTGTCTTGGAAGACAGGAAGAGTGTCTTGGGTGACAGGAAGAGTGTCTTGGAAGACAGGAAGAGTGTCTTGGAAGACAGGAAGAGTGTCTTGGATGACAGGAAGAGTGTCTTGGAAGACAGGAAGAGTGTCTTGGGTGACACGAAGAGTGTCTTGGGTGACAGGAAGAGTGTCTTGGGTGACAGGAAGTGTCTTGGGTGACAGGAGGAGTGTCTTGGGAGACAAGAAGAGTGTCTAGGGAGACAGGAAGAGTGTCTTGGGTGACAGGAAGAGTGTCTTGGAAGACAGGAAGAGTGTCTTGGGTGACAGGAAGTGTCTTGGAGACAGGAAGAGTGTCTTGGGTGACAGGAAGAGTGTCTTGGGTGACAGGAAGTGTCTTGGAGACAGGAAGAGTGTCTTGGAATGACAGGAAGAGTGTCTTGGGTGACAGGAAGAGTGTCTTGGGAGACAGGAAGTGTCTTGGAGACAGGAAGTGTCTTGGGAGACAGGAAGTGTCTTGCGTGACAGGAAGTGTCTTGGAGACAGGAAGAGTGTCTTGGGTGACAGGAAAAGTGTCTTGGGTGACAGGAAGTGTCTTGGAGACAGAAAGAGTGTCTTGGGTGACAGGAAGAGTGTCTTGGGTGACAGGAAGAGTGTCTTAGGAGACAGGAAGTGTCTTGGAGACAGGAAGTGTCTTGGGAGACAGGAAGTGTCTTGCGTGACAGGAAGAGTGTCTTGGGTGATAGGAAGAGTGTCTTGGGAGACAGGAAGTGTCTTGCGTGACAGGAAGAGTGTCTTGGGAGACAGGAAGAGTGTCTTGGGTGACAGGAAGAGTGTCTTGGGAGACGAGAAGTGTCTTGGGAGACAGGAAGAGTGTCTTGGGTGACAGGAAGAGTGTCTTGGGAGACAAGAAGTGTCTTGGGAGACAGGAAGAGTGTCTTGGGAGACAAGAAGTGTCTTGGGAGACAGGAAGAGTGTCTTGGGAGACAAGAAGTGTCTTGGGAGACAGGAAGAGTGTCTTGGGAGACAGGAAGAGTGTCTTGGGAGACAGGAAGAGTGTCTTGGGAGACAGGAAGAGTGTCTTGGGAGACAAGAAGTGTCTTGGGAGACAGGAAGAGTGTCTTGGGAGACAAGAAGTGTCTTGGGAGACAGGAGG
>NC_091387.1:2314862-2342362 GCF_038502225.1 Cherax quadricarinatus
GTAGGTTTGTGACACAGGATTTTCCTTCCCTGAAACCGTGCTGGTTGTCAATTATACACTTGTTTCTTTCCAGGTGCTCCACCACTCTCCTCCTGATGATCTTCTCCATGACCTTGCATACTATACACGTTAGTGATACAGGTCTGTAGTTTAGTGCCTCATGTCTGTCTCCCTTTTTAAAAATTAGGACTACATTTGCCATCTTCCATACCTCAGGGAGTTGCCCAGTTTCGATTGATGTGTTGAAGATCTTTGTTAATGGCACACACAGTATCTCTGCTCCCTCTTTAAAGACAAACGGAGAGATGTTGTCTGGTCCCACCGCCTTTGAGGTGTCAAGTTCGCATAGCAGCTTCTTCATCTCCTCCTTGGTTATATGTACCTCATCCAGCACTTGCTTGTGTACCCCCCTGTTCTGATTTCCTGGAGCCCTACTGGTTTCCACTGTAAATACTTCTTTAAATCTTGTGTTGAGCTCCTGACATACCTCTAGGTCGTTTCTTGTGAATTCCTCATCACCCTTCCTCAGTCTGATTACCTGGTCCTTGACTGTTGTTTTCCTCCTGATGTGGCTGTACAACAGCTTCGGGTCAGACTTGACTTTCGATGCTATGTCATTTTCATATTGTCGCTGAGCCTCCCTTCTTATCTGTGCATATTCGTTTCTGGCTCTTGGGCTGATTTCTTTATTTTCCTGAGTTCTCTGTCTTCTGTACCTTTTCCATTCTCTAGTACACCTAGTTTTTGCCTCCCTACACCTTTGGGTGAACCAAGGACTAGTTCTGTTCTTTCCATTATTTCTGTTTCCTTTGGGAACAAACCTCTCCTCTGCCTCCTTGCATTTCGTTGCGACATAGTCCATCATTTCTTGAACTGGTTTTCCTGTCAGTTCCCTCTCCCACTGAATGTCTTGCAGGAAGTTCCTCATACCTGAGTAGTTCCCCCTTTTGTAGTTTGGTTTTTCCCAACCTATTCCTGCTACTCTCTCCACTTGAAGCTCAACTATGTAGTCGAAGCACAGAACCACATGATCACTAACTCCCAGGGGCCTTTCGTACATGATATCCTCGATGTCCGAACTACTCAAGGTGAATACAAGGTCCAGTATTGCTGGTTCATCCTCTCCTCTCTCTCTGGTAGTGTCTTACATGTTGATGCATGAGGTTTTCCAGTACCACATCCATCATCTTGGCTCTCCATGTTTCGGGACCCCCATGGGGCTCCAGGTTTTCCCAGTCAATCTCCTTGTGATTGAAATCACCCATAACTAGTAACTTTGCTCCCCCCATGTGTGCTCTCCTGGCCACCTCGGCTATTGTGTCGACCATTGCTCTGTTGCTCTCATTGTATTCTTGTCTTGGCCTCCTGCAGTTCTGTGGTGGGTTGTACATTACTGCAATTATCACCTTATGTCCCTCAGACTGGATTGTTCCTACTAAGTAGTCCCTTTCGCCCGTGCCATCCATTCCTTCCATTTTCTCAAAATCCCAATGGTTTTTAATGAGCAGTGCAACTCCTCCTCCCCCTCTCTCCCTCTGTCTTTCCTGAGGATTTGATATCCGGATGGAAAGATTGAATCTGTTATTACTCTGGTGAGTTTTGTTTCTGTGAGTGCTATTATGTCTGGGGATGTCTCCTTGATTCTTTCATGCCACTCCTCATACTTATTTGTTATTCCATCTGCATTTGTGTACCACACCTTCAACTTCTTTTCTAAGACTGTGGTCTGGGAGGTATATTGGGGTTGTGGAAGTGGGAGACCTGATAAGGAACTATGGGTGGTTGCTGTGGGGGAGGAGTTTGTAATGCAGTGGGTGGGGGCATTGGATATGGCATGGGTGTTTTGATTTAGAGTGTTTGGTTGAACTGGGGTTGACCTGGTTGGTGGGCTTCTATAGGAAGTTGTGAGGGAGGCTGTATTTGATCTTCCTGGGTCTGGGATCTCCTGTCTGTCTCCTCCATCCCCTCTCTTTCCTCCTTTCGCCTTTGAGTGTGTGTGTGTGTGTGTGTGTGTGTGTGTGTGTGTGTGTGTGTGTGTGTGTGTGTGTGTGTGTACACTACCGCAGGTCACCATAATCTCAGATAAATTACCTTGCTACCATACATATCCTCACGAGCCTAAAGGTCATTAGGCCTAATCACCTCTGGGATTGTCTTGTCAATATTATAAATATTAACTAATAACACGGAGGTAGGCGTGGGTTGTATGTTGTGTGTGTGTACTCACCTAGTTGATGTTGCAGGGGTCGAGTCATAGCTCCTGGCCCCGCCTCTTCACTGAGTGCTACTAGCTCCTCTCTCTCCCTGATCCATGAGCTTTATCATAGTGGCCCGGTGGCCTGGTGGGTAAAGCTCCCGCTTCACACACGGAGGGCCCGGGTTCGATTCCCGGCGGGTGGAAACATTTCGACACGTTTCCTTACACCTGTTGTCCTGTTCACCTAGCAGCAAATAGGTACCTGGGTGTTAGTCGACTGGTGTGGGTGGCATCCTGGGGGACAAGATTAAGGACCACAATGGAAATAAGTTAGACAGTCCTCGATGACGCACTGACTTTCTTGGGTTATCCTGGGTGGCTAACCTTCCGGGGTTAAAAATCCGAACGAAATCTTATCTTATCTCTTATCTTACCTCATCTTAAAGCTATGTATGGTTCCTGCCTCCACAACATCACTTGCTAGACTAATCCACTTCCTGACAACTCTATGACTCTATGTGTGTGTGTTGCCTATGGTTTAAACAAATTGCGTGTTATAATAAGGTTAGGTCAGTTTTCTAAGGTTCTTTTGGTACAAAATTATTAATTTTTACATTAACATAAATGAAAAATATATATCTTTAAACATATAAGAGAAAATTTTACAAAGAACTTAATTTTAAATGAGTTCTTAATAATTGACCAATTTTACCTATTCGGCACGACATATATATATAGACGAATGGTAAAATATATATATATATATATATATATATATATATATATATATATATATATATATATATATATATATATATATATATATATATATATAAAATTAGAGGTCAGGTCTCCCACAATTATATATCATTGGAAAGGTATTAAATTATAGACGTAATAACAAAATCATTCAATATATAAAGGAACGGTATAATGGAACTCTGTACAGTACACTTGTGTTTTTATATATCTAAAGAAGGTGGCAGTCTGAGTGTATGGAGAGAAATATAATTAACTATAATGGGTTTTGCCAGTAATGTTGATGTACTTGGGTGAGCACTGTTGTTGACGGAGTTATTTAAGTGGTGTGTGTGGCTGAGATAGTTGAGGTGGTTAGTTGTGTCTGTGAGATAGTTGAGGTGGTTAGTTGTGTCTGTGAGATAGTTGAGGTGGTTAGCTGTGTCTGTGAGATAGTTGAGGTGGTTAGTTGTGTTTGTGAGATAGTTGAGGTGGTTAGCTGTGTCTGTGAGATAGTTGAGGTGGTTAGTTGTGTCTGTGAGATAGTTGAGGTGGTTAGCTGTGTCTGTGAGATAGTTGAGGTGGTTAGTTGTGTCTGTGAGATAGTTGAGGTGGTTAGTTGTGTCTGTGAGATAGTTGAGGTGGTTAGTTGTGTTTGTGAGATAGTTGAGGTGGTTAGCTGTGTCTGTGAGATAGTTGAGGTGGTTAGTTGTGTCTGTGAGATAGTTGAGGTGGTTAGTTGTGTCTGTGAGATAGTTGAGGTGGTTAGTTGTGTCTGTGAGATAGTTGAGGTGGTTAGTTGTGTTTGTGAGATAGTTGAGGTGGTTAGTTGTGTCTGTGAGATAGTTGAGGTGGTTAGCTGTGTCTGTGAGATAGTTGAGGTGGTTAGTTGTGTCTGTGAGATAGTTGAGGTGGTTAGTTGTGTCTGTGTTGAGGTGGTTAGCTGTGTCTGTGAGATAGTTGAGGTGGTTAGTTGTGTCTGTGAGATAGTTGAGGTGGTTAGTTGTGTCTGTGAGATAGTTGAGGTGGTTAGTTGTGTCTGTGAGATAGTTGAGGTGGTTAGTTGTGTCTGTGAGATAGTTGAGGTGGTTAGTTTGAGATAGTTGAGGTGGTTAGTTGTGTCTGTGAGATAGTTGAGGTGGTTAGTTGTGTTTGTGAGATAGTTGAGGTGGTTAGTTGTGTCTGTGAGATAGTTGAGGTGGTTAGCTGTGTCTGTGAGATAGTTGAGGTGGTTAGTTGTGTCTGTGAGATAGTTGAGGTGGTTAGTTGTGTCTCTGAGATAGTTGAGGTAGTTAGCTGTGTCTGTGAGATAGTTGAGGTGGTTAGTTGTGTCTGTGAGATAGTTGAGGTGGTTAGTTGTGTCTGTGAGATAGTTGAGGTGGTTAGTTGTGTCTGTGAGATAGTTGAGGTGGTTAGTTGTGTCTGTGAGATAGTTGAGGTGGTTAGTTGTGTTTGTGAGATAGTTGAGGTGGTTAGTTGTGTCTGTGAGATAGTTGAGGTGGTTAGCTGTGTCTGTGAGATAGTTGAGGTGGTTAGTTGTGTCTGTGAGATAGTTGAGGTGGTTAGTTGTGTCTCTGAGATAGTTGAGGTAGTTAGCTGTGTCTGTGAGATAGTTGAGGTGGTTAGTTGTGTCTGTGAGATAGTTGAGGTGGTTAGTTGTGTCTGTGAGATAGTTGAGGTGGTTAGCTGTGTCTGTGAGATAGTTAAGGTGGTTAGTTGTGTTTGTGAGATAGTTGAGGTGGTTAGTTGTGTCTGTGAGATAGTTGAGGTGGTTAGTTGTGTCTGTGAGATAGTTGAGGTGGTTAGCTGTGTCTGTGAGATAGTTGAGGTGGTTAGCTGTGTTTGTGAGATAGTTGAGGTGGTTAGTTGTGTCTGTGAGATAGTTGAGGTGGTTAGTTGTGTCTGTGAGATAGTTGAGGTGGTTAGTTGTGTCTGTGAGATAGTTGAGGTGGTTAGCTGTGTCTGTGAGATAGTTGAGGTGGTTAGTTGTGTCTGTGAGATAGTTGAGGTGGTTAGTTGTGTCTGTGAGATAGTTGAGGTGGTTAGTTGTGTCTGTGAGATAGTTGAGGTGGTTAGTTGTGTCTGTGAGATAGTTGAGGTGGTTAGTTGTGTCTGTGAGATAGTTGAGGTGGTTAGCTGTGTCTGTGAGATAGTTGAGGTGGTTAGTTGTGTCTGTGAGATAGTTGAGGTGGTTAGTTGTGTCTGTGAGATAGTTGAGGTGGTTAGCTGTGCCTGTGAGATAGCTGAGGTGGTTAGCTGTGCCTGTGAGATAGCTGGGGCGGTTAGCTGTGCCTGTGAGATAGTTGAGGTGGTTAGCTGTGCCTGTGAGATAGCTGGGGCGGTTAGCTGTGCCTGTGAGATAACTGAGGTGGTTAGCTGTGCCTGTGAGATAGTTGAGGTGGTTAGCTGTGCCTGTGAGATAGCTGGGGCGGTTAGCTGTGCCTGTGAGATAACTGAGGTGGTTAGCTGTGCCTGTGAGATAGCTGGGGCGGTTAGCTGTGCCTGTGAGATAGCTGAGGTGGTTAGCTGTGCCTGTGAGATAGCTGAGGTGGTTAGCTGTGCCTGTGAGATAACTGAGGTGGTTAGCTGTGCCTGTGAGATAGTTGAGGTGGTTAGCTGTGCCTGTGAGATAACTGAGGTGGTTAGCTGTGCCTGTGAGATAGTTGAGGTGGTTAGCTGTGCCTGTGAGATAGCTGGGGCGGTTAGCTGTGCCTGTGAGATAACTGAGGTGGTTAGCTGTGCCTGTGAGATAGTTGAGGTGGTTAGCTGTGCCTGTCAGATAACTGAGGTGGTTAGCTGTGCCTGTGAGATAGTTGAGGTGGTTAGCTGTGCCTGTGAGATAACTGAGGTGGTTAGCTGTGCCTGTGAGATAGCTGAGGTGGTTAGCTGTGCCTGTGAGATAGTTGAGGTGGTTAGCTGTGCCTGTGAGATAACTGAGGTGGTTAGCTGTGCCTGTGAGATAGTTGAGGTGGTTAGCTGTGCCTGTGAGATAGCTGGGGCGGTTAGCTGTGCCTGTGAGATAGCTGGGGCGGTTAGCTGTGCCTGTGAGATAACTGAGGTGGTTAGCTGTGCCTGTAAGATAGCTGAGGTGGTTAGCTGTGCCTGTGAGATAACTGAGGTGGTTAGCTGTGCCTGTGAGATAGTTGAGGTGGTTAGCTGTGCCTGTGAGATAGTTGAGGTGGTTAGCTGTGCCTGTAAGATAGCTGAGGTGGTTAGCTGTGCCTGTGAGATAACTGAGGTGGTTAGCTGTGCCTGTGAGATAGTTGAGGTGGTTAGCTGTGCCTGTGAGATAGTTGAGGTGGTTAGCTGTGCCTGTGAGATAGTTGAGGTGGTTAGCTGTGCCTGTGAGATAGCTGAGGTGGTTAGCTGTGCCTGTGAGATAGTTGAGGTGGTTAGCTGTGCCTGTGAGATAGTTGAGGTGGTTAGCTGTGCCTGTGAGATAGTTGAGGTGGTTAGCTGTGCCTGTGAGATAACTGAGGTGGTTAGCTGTGCCTGTGAGATAGTTGAGGTGGTTAGCTGTGCCTGTGAGATAGTTGAGGTGGTTAGCTGTGCCTGTGAGATAGTTGAGGTGGTTAGCTGTGCCTGTGAGATAACTGAGGTGGTTAGCTGTGCCTGTGAGATAGTTGAGGTGGTTAGCTGTGCCTGTGAGATAGTTGAGGTGGTTAGCTGTGCCTGTGAGATAGTTGAGGTGGTTAGCTGTGCCTGTGAGATAGTTGAGGTGGTTAGCTGTGCCTGTGAGATAGTTGAGGTGGTTAGCTGTGCCTGTGAGATAAGTGAGGTGGTTAGCTGTGCCTGTGAGATAGCTGGGGCGGTTAGCTGCGGTCACTGCAGCAAAGGGTCCCCCTTTACCTCAAAATTGAACAACATAAAAGACAGATTTCAGATGGCGGACAAAAAACTGGAGGTTCAGAAAATTGAGTTGAGTCTCGCAGAGTGAAGACGATGAAGGTGAGACCTGGAAGAGAACCTGAATGGCATGACCTGCGTGTAAGATTCTGATCGGAAGACCTGAGGACAACTTGTACGGTAATCAGACCACCTCCATACTTTCTCTCAGGAAGGTAGAGCAAGATGACGGGAACTTTACAGTCCGGTGTAAAGAATGTGATTACAAATACATTGGCCAAACTGGGAAATCCCTGAATGTGCTTTGCTATAAATATAAATGAATCCTTTTAAATTCAGGTCTATGGTTCGATCCCGAGTGGTTGGAAACTTTAAGACGTGTTTCCTTAAGACACCTGTTGTCCCTGTTCACCTATCAGTAAAATAGGTACCTGGGTGTTAACCCATTGGTGTGACTTGCATTCTGGAGACAAAATTAACCTAATTTGCCCGAAATGCTCTGCATAATAAGAGGCGTTCTATATAGTAGTATGTCGCTGATGTCAGCTATGGTCTGTATACCTTGTACATGTACTGGTAGTAAATAAAGATATTATTATTATTATTATTATTATTATTATTATTATTATTATTATTATTATTATTACTTAATATGGGCAGGAACACAACACGTTTCACAAGGGACACAAGTCACGGGACTGGGACCTAGCTAAAGTATTAATTCCAAGCAATAAAGTTTTCTGTCCTGCATGATTCCCGGCATTCGTTGAATGCGAGTCCAGGTCTATGCAAACTGGATATTGTATTACGGTAATTCTATTCAATGCTTTACTGAGGAAATGTTTCGCCTGAGTAAGTGACTTCTTTAGTGGTGTAAAGAGGCGACTCAATGGAAATAAGTTAAAGGACCCCAATGGAAATAACTTAAAGGACCCCAATGGAAATAAGTCACTATGTCTGACTTTTTTGTGTTATCCCAGGTTCTCTACACATATGCTGCTATGTATGATAATTCTATGTAACTGTATTTGTGTATACCTGAATAAACTTACTTACTTACTTACACAACTGAACAAGTTTAATAACCAAGACTAAGGAATAAATATGTGTATCCTTCAAGGATAACACAACTGACCACCTCAAGAATTGCCTCTCCATTCCTCCCACTGTTCCCACTTTGAAAATTACCACTGTTCTCTCCCAGTGAAGGTGGAAATGGTTATAACTATCCCAGTGAAGGAAGGAATGGTCCTATCTCTCTGAAGGATGAGATAGTTCCAACTATCCCACTGAAGGATGGATTAGTTCCAACTCTCCCACTGAAGGTTGGATTAGTTCCAACTGTTCCACTGAAGACTGGGATAGTTCCAACTCTCCCACTGAAGACTGGGATAGCTCCAACTCTCCCACTGAAGGCTGGGATAGTTCCAACTCTCCCACTGAAGGCTGGGATAGTTCCAACTCTCCCACTGAAGGTTCGGATAGTTCCAACTCTCCCATTGAAGGCCGGGTTAGTTCCAACTCTCCCACAGAAGGCTGGGATAGTTCCAACTCTCCCACAGAAGGCTGGGATAGTTCCAACTCTCCCACTGAAGGCTGGGATAGTTCCAACTCTCCCACTGAAGGCTGGGATAGTTCCAACTCTCCCACTGAAGGTTGGATTAGTTCCAACTCTCCCACTGAAGGCTGGAGATAGTTTCAACTCTCCCACTGAAGGCTGAGATAGTTCCAACTCTCCCACTGAAGGCTGGGATAGTTCCAACTCTCCCACTGAAGGCTGGGATAGTTCCAACTCTCCCACTGAAGGCTGGAGATAGTTCCAACTCTCCCACTGAAGGTTGGGATATTTCCAACTCTCCCACTGAAGAATGGTATAGTTCCAACTCTCCCACTGAAGAATGGTATAGTTTCAACTCTCCCACTGAAGAATGGGATAGTTCCAACTCTCCCACTGAAGAATGGGATAGTTCCAACTCTCCCACTGAAGACTGGGATAGCTCCAACTCTCCCACTGAAGGCTGGGATAGTTCCAACTCTCCCACTGAAGGCTGGGATAGTTCCAACTCTCCCACTGAAGGTTGGATTAGTTCCAACTCTCCCACTGAAGGCTGGAGATAGTTTCAACTCTCCCACTGAAGGCTGGGATAGTTCCAACTCTCCCACTGAAGGCTGGGATAGTTCCAACTCTCCCACTGAAGGTTGGATTAGTTCCAACTCTCCCACTGAAGGCTGGGATAGTTCCAACTCTCCCACTGAAGGCTGGGATAGTTCCAACTCTCCCACTGAAGGCTGGGATAGTTCCAACTCTCCCACTGAAGGCTGGAGATAGTTCCAACTCTCCCACTGAAGGTTGGGATAGTTCCAACTCTCCCACTGAAGGCTGGGATAGTTCCAACTCTCCCACTGAAGGCTGGGATAGTTCCAACTCTCCCACTGAAGGCTGGGATAGTTCCAACTCTCCCACTGAAGGCTGGAGATAGTTCCAACTCTCCCACTGAAGGTTGGGATATTTCCAACTCTCCCACTGAAGAATGGTATAGTTTCAACTCTCCCACTGAAGAATGGGATAGTTCCAACTCTCCCACTGAAGAATGGGATAGTTCCAACTCTCCCACTGAAGAATGGTATAGTTCCAACTCTCCCACTGAAGAATGGGATAGTTCCAACTCTCCCACTGAAGAATGGGATAGTTCCAACTCTCCCACTGAAGGTTGGATTAGTTCCAACTCTCCCACTGAAGGTTGGATTAGTTCCAACTCTCCCACTGAAGGTTGGATTAGTTCCAACTCTCCCACTGAAGGTTGGATTAGTTCCAACTCTCCCACTGAAGGTTGGATTAGTTCCAACTCTCCCACTGAAGGTTGGATTAGTTCCAACTCTCCCACTGAAGGTTGGATTAGTTCCAACTCTCCCACTGAAGGATGGATTAGTTCCAACTCTCCCACTGAAGAAGGTACAGACTCCAGAGGAGAAGCTTCAAGCCAGACTTGATGGCTGTGCCAAGACTCGTAATTTCACTTTTCGTGTGTTTCTTGTGTCATTATCAGGAACCAACAGGAAAATAAATGTCTATGTGAGATTTTTTTAATAGAGAGTTTTTATTTACCATAATGTTTGGACCGTAGGTGATTTATTGCCAGTGGTGGATTTTGTGGAGCACCACTATCACCATCACCACTATCACCACCACCACCACTGTCACCTCCACCACTGTCACCACCACCCCTATCACCACCACTATCACCACCACCACTGTCACCACCACCCCTATTACCACCACCACTATCACCACCACTGTCACCACCACCACTGTCACCACCACCACTATCACCACCACCACTATCACCACCACTGTCACCACCACCACTGTCACCACCACCACTGTCACCACCACCACTATCACCACCACTGTCACCACCACCACTATCACCACCACCACTGTCACCACCACCATCACCACCACCCCTATTACCACCACCACTGTCACCACCACCACTATCACCACCACTGTCACCACCACCACTATCACCACCACCACTGTCACCACCACCCCTATTAACACCACCACTGTCACCACCACCACTATCACCACCACCCCTATCACCACCACTATCACCACCACCACTGTCACCACCACCACTGTCACCACCACCACTTTCACCACCACCACTATCACCACCACCACTGTCACCACTACCACTATCACCACCACCACTATCACCACCACCACTATCACCACCACCAGTATCACCACAACCCCTATCACCACCACAAGTATCACCACCACCCCTATCACCACCACCACTATCACCACCACCACCACGCCACCACCACTATCACCACCACCACCACTATCACCACCACCACTATCACCACCACCCCTATCACCACCACTATCACCACCACCATCACCACCACCACTGTCACCACCACCACTATCACCACCACCACCACGCCACCACTACCACTATCACCACCACCACTGTCACCACCACCACTGTCACCACCACCACTATCACCACCACCACTATCACTACCACCACTATCACCACCACCACCACTGTCACCACTACCACTATCACCACCACCAGTATCACCACCACCCCTATCACCACCACCAGTATCACCACCACCAGTATCACCACCACCCCTATCACCACTACCAGTATCACCACCACTATCACCACCACCACTATCACCACCACCACCACCACCACTATCACCACCACCACCACTGTTACCACTACCACTATCACCACCACCATTGTCACCACCACCACTGTCACCACCACCACTATCACCACCACCACTGTCACCACTACCACTATCACCACCACCACTATCACCACCACCAGTATCACCACCACCCCTATCACCACCACCAGTATCACCACCACCACTATCACCACCACCAGTATCACCACCACCCCTATCACCACCACCAGTATCACCACCACCACTACTATAGCCACCACCACTATCACCACCATTATCACCACCACTATTATCGCCGTCACCACTATCACCACCACCACTGTCACCACCGCCACTATCACCACCACCACTGTCACCACCACCACTGTCACCACCACCACTGTCACCACCACCACTATCACCACCACCACTATTGTGGCGGCCTCCTACCAAACTAGGGGTTGGATTGTCAACCTGCCGGCCTGCAGTACCACTGGGTACGTCACCATACCCAGTGTGGGGACAGCTGAGCCGGCTTTAGACACAGTATTCACCTAACCACCTTACGGTATACATCTATTGGTCTAATAAGCAGTATCTACCAGACCACCTTACGGTATACATCTACTGGCAGTAGTCAGTTTTATCTGACCACCTTACGGTGTATATCTATTGGTCTTAGGAACAATATTTACCAGGTCGTCTTACGGTATACAGAGGACACACTTCAAACACTCTCCGTGGTAGTATTTCGTCTTTCAAGAATTGTACTTAACTCGGTAAATGGTGAAGCTACAAGTCATGGCTGACGCTATTGTATAGTGTGACAGGGGCCAGGAGCTCGGACTCGACCCCCGCAACCTCAACTAGGTGAGTACTTGAGAGACGATAGTGTCGTGTGACACTGAAGGAAGATAGGATAGTAGTGTGACACTGACGAATAGTGTCATGTGACAGATTGCTGGTCTCTGAGGAGAAAGACGCTGTGGGGATGATACTGAGATGAAGGAACATTAACGTGATACTGAGATGAAGGAACATTAACGTGATACTGAGATGAAGGAACATTAAACCATACCCTCGGCCGGGATTGAACCCGCGGTCATAGTCTCAAAACTCCAGCCCGTCGCGTTAGCCACGGGCTAGAGTTCGTCACGGCCACGCTAGCTGGAGATTCGTCTGTAAAAACTTGCATTTGTGGTCACAGTGGTGCCTGTGCTAACTTTCCTATGGTGTAGAAATATACCTAGTTGGATGAATCTTATTGTGGCTAGCTGGTCTAGTGGCTAACGCGACGGGCTGGAGTTTTGAGACTCTATGACCGCGGGTTCAATCCCAGTCGGGGTATGGTTTGTTTGCAAGCGTGTCATTACGATTTCTTAAGTCATGAAGGAACATTATACTGTGTGGTAGGCTGAACTGTCGTGTAACCCAGCACACGATTCGTATATGTTACTTGTACGTTATATATATGTTAGGTATATAAGATGTTACTTATAACTTAGTTTCATGTACCGTGACACAGTAGTGTCAAAGTTGTACACTGTGTGGTAGGGTTATTAAGTTTATTTTAGGATTTATACCTGGAGTTTACCTGGAGAGAGTTCCGGGGGTCAACGCCCCCGCGGCCCGGTCTGTGACCAGGCCTCCTGGTGGATCAGAGCCTGATCAACCAGGCTGTTGCTGCTGGCTGCACGCAAACCAACGTACGAGCCACAGCCCGGCTGATCAGGAACTGACTTTAGGTGCTTGTCCAGTGCCAGCTTGAAGACTGCCAGGGGTCTGTTGGTAATCCCCCTTATGTATGCTGGGAGGCAGTTGAACAGTCTCGGGCCCCTGACACTTATTGTATGGTCTCTTAACGTGCTAGTGACACCCCTGCTTTTCATTGGGGGGATGGTGCATCGTCTGCCAAGTCTTTTGCTTTCGTAGTGAGTGATTTTCGTGTGCAAGTTCGGTACTAGTCCCTCTAGGATTTTCCAGGTGTATATAATCATGTATCTCTCCCTCCTGCGTTCCAGGGAATACAGGTTTAGGAACCTCAAGCGCTCCCAGTAATTGAGGTGTTTTATCTCCGTTATGCGCGCCGTGAAAGTTCTCTGTACATTTTCTAGGTCGGCAATTTCACCTGCCTTGAAAGGTGCTGTTAGTGTGCAGCAATATTCCAGCCTAGATAGAACAAGTGATCTGAAGATTGTCATCATGGGCTTGGCCTCCCTAGTTTTGAAGGTTCTCATTATCCATCCTGTCATTTTATTTGTACAAAAGTAATTATAATTTATTGTAATAAAATATACACACACCTCAGCCAGCAGCAACAGCCTGGTTGATCAGGGGTGTCACTAGCACGTTAAGAGACCATACAATAAGTGTCAGGGGCCCGAGACTGTTCAACTGCCTCCCAGCACACATAAGGGGGATTACCAACAAACCCCTGGCAGTCTTCAAGCTGGCACTGGACAAGCACCTAAAGTCAGTTCCTGATCAGCCGGGCTGTGGCTCGTACGTTGGTTTGCGTGCAGCCAGCAGCAACAGCCTGGTTGATCAGGCTCTGATCCACCAGGAGGCCTGGTCACAGACCGGGCCGCGGGGGCGTTGACCCCCGGAACTCTCTCCAGGTAAACTCCAGGTAAGGAAGGTTCCTTGATGGTGAGGGGCTCTTGATTTAGGGAATTGGATCTGTGCTCCAGTTCCCCGAATTAAACCTGGATGCCTTCTACATCCCCCCCCCAGGTGCTGTATAATCCTCCGGGTTTAGCGCTTCCCCCTTGATTATAATAATGTGCAACAGTTGTCTTTATTCAGGAAACCTTTCACCAGCCAGTGAAGTCTTCAGTCTAGTGTTAAACCAATGTCTTATTTATCAGTGTCGGTTTTTTAAACCATCTATATAAAACATAAACCATAATACAGAGCCATCTACAAAGTAACTTCTCCTATATGGTCACAGATGAACGGAGGATCGAGCCTCGACCATCCCTTGCTCTGAAATCAATTTCTGGTGTTCTCGACAAGTTCACGTTATCTCGGCTGTGTCAAGGGGCATACAACCTGTATTATACACGTACTATTCAAAACCACCCTCCTGTATGTCATCTGAGCCAGCTGCAAGCACAGGCAGAACCATCTGGCGAGGCCTGGACCAACACTGCTCTCTGATCGTCAGTACTCCCTCACTACCAGTACTCCCTCACTACCAGTACTCCCTCACTACCAGTACTCCCTCACTACCAGTACTCCCTCACTACCAGTACTCCCTCACTACCAGTACTCCCTCACTACCAGTACTCCCTCACTACCAGTACTCCCTCACTACCAGTACTCCCGCACCACCAGTACTCCCTCACCACCAGTACTCCCTCACCACCAGTACTCCCTCACCAACACCACTGCCTCACCACCACTGCCTCTCAACGGTCGTAAATATCAAGCAAGACCTATTATGAGGTAACGAATGCGTTGTTCACTGCCAACAACCATGCAGGTTGTGGCCCTGGTGGTGGCCCTGGTGGTGTTAGTGGTGGCACAGGTGGTGGCCCTGGTGGTGCTAGTGTCATTTGTTAAAAATCCATGTTGGATGTGTTCATTGAACATTCTTAAGGTCCTCTGCACTAAACAGAAGATAGATCAGTTGAACCATGGTAACTCGTCCTCGACCACAATGAACTTGCCAGACAAGTGTGCAAAAGTGGGGTTGAACTCTGGTATAGTCAAGGACCATCTCAAACCACACCACAGGTGGGGATAGAACCCGCGATCAGTCTCAGAACTCCAGACCGTCGCGTTAGCCATCTCCATAATCCTCCAGTAGGCTGTTTACTCTAGAAGAAGGGAATCGCTGGATCATGATGTTCCAAGATATGGACTGGGTACTGGAAGATGTATAAATGTTTTAAAGCTTAAAGAAAGCTAATGCTTCGTTGCAGAATTCTTTTTCAACTTTGGTTAAGACTCGACTAGCAAATGCAGCTGTCAGGTGGAATGGCTTCTTAAAATCAGGAAACTTTAAGACACAGAAGTTAATCTTGTAATGTCTGGAATGCTCTTTCTTGATGGAAACTCAGTGAGAGGAGAATCTTAAGCAAATCAGTTAAAGGAGCTTAAGTAGAAGAAAAAATAGTGATAGCTCTATAGAAACCTACTAAGCACACCTGGAGTATACCTGGAGAGTTTCCATGGTCAACGCCCCGACGGCCCGGTCTGAGACCAGCCTCATGGTGGATCAGGGTCTGAGGGTGTAGGAAAATTCTGTACCGTAGTTACTTGGGTAAGTCGTAACCTCTGTAGAAGTGACTGTCCAAGAAACTTTATCTCTGATCTAAGGAACTAAAATTCAGAGACCTGTATCTTCAGATTAGCTTCTTCAAGCTTACAGGTACCAGATCGAGTCTCTTGAGATGCATTTCCACATCTAACATGACAATTACAACATCGAAGTACACCTGAAGTTCATTACATATGAGGCTTCTAAGAAAATTCATTATCCTTGAAAATGTGATAGGGGAGGAGCGAAGTCAAAAAGCCATTTTGAGGAAATGGTAAAGTCCTGTGGGGTTGGGAAACACTGATAGTTCTTGGCTGTCCTCAAAGAGGAACTTGCCAAAACTAATGTAACAAGTCTAAGAAAACTTTGATGATAAATTAGACACATGTGCAACTCTTGGGTATCTTTATTGAGGAAACGTTTCGCCACACAGTGGCTTCATCAGTCCATACAAAGGAGAATCTTGAAGAACAGGAGGAGAATGAGGTAATCAGTCCCTCAACCTTCAGTCGATGTTGTCAGTCCATCAATCTTAAATAGAATACGGCATACGTGCGGAGAAGGAGCTTATAAACCGTTGGAAGGAGAGGTGCAGCAGTCATAGGTGGTGTCACATTTGTTCAATGTGGAAGTAGGTCGTGCCCAAGGTCGTGCCCAAGGTCGTGCCCAAGGGTTAGGCAAGCGAAGAATTCCTAAGTATTAAGATCCCAAGAAGTTGCAGTGTCTGACAGGTTTGTAGATGAATGGTTCAGAGAACTGACGTGTTGATAAATTAGACATATGTGCAACTCTTGGGTATCTTTACTGAGGAAACGTTTCGCCACACAGTGGCTTCATCAGTCCATACGACCTACTTCCACACTGAACAAATGTGATGAAACCTATGACTGCTGCACCTCTCCTGCCAACGGTTTATAAGCTCCTTCTCAGCACGTATGCCGTATTCTATTCAAGATTGATGGACTGACCACATCGACTGAAGGTTGAGGGACTAATTACCTCATTCTACTCCTGTTCTTCAAGATTCTCCTTTGTATGGACTGATGAAGCCACTGTGTGGCGAAACGTTTCCTCAGTAAAGATACCCAAGAGTTGCACATGTCTAATTTATCAACATGTCAGTTCTCTGAACCATTCATCTACTAAGAAAACTTTATTATCCCCTATATTGCATAAGTTACTGTTGAAACCCCTGAATGGGTTGCAATGTATATATATAATTATTACATTTTCATATAATTTTATATTGCTTATATTTGCGATAATAGCTAAATCGTAAATATATTGCTGTATATTATTATTTGACTTAGTTATGTTGTTAGGTAGGAAGTAACATATGTGCTCAGTTCAAGTCTTGATTGTCTAACTACTGTAATTATCGCTCTTTGCTCGTTATTCTGCCGGCTTCTGTTGCTGAGCAGCAACTGTCCACAGAGCTATCACGTGATCGAGGGGGGGGTGTCCTCACCTCACCTGAAGTATTCAGTCTGGTCTAGACTCTCTTGGTGGTTGGACAGATTGTCTGTCTCATTATTCTTGTTCTGTAGAACTCTGTTCACAGAACATTGTATAGACTTAGTGATTTTCGACGTTGTACTGAGGTTGTGTGTCTCATAGACACTCTGAGTAACTCAGGTCCTGAGCTGTAGCTTCTGACCTAACTTGTAGTGGTATCTGTGTATTATCACAGTCGGGGATTTTCTTATGCTGAACTTAGATTCAGTAGTATGGGAGTTTTGTGACTTTTGTGGAGGATCTGCAGATGGTCCCTACTTAGTGTCGTTATATTATCTCCTTGTTCCTGATTCTGTGTCGCAGTTGCTTGTTATATTGCTATTGGGCTTAGCATTCTTTTTGTCGTTCAAGCAGACTGTTCTGATTGCCAGTAGGTCAAGAAGTTAATTTATTTGAGGACTTTGTCAGTCACTTGTTTAAGTCTAGTCGAGTCGTGAGACATAGTGAACTACTTAGAGCACTTACACACATACACAAACTTACTTGTACATATTTATAATATCTTATTAAATGTTAATGTACCAGACGGTACTTAAGAATTATAAATGTGATATGTGCTTTCAGCACAATAATACTGTACACGAGAGAAGTCATTAATATTATTTTGTTAATTACTGTGATTAATTTAATTTAATTTAATTTGATAATATACCTCTAGACTTAATAAATGTATTAAATTTTAATTTCTCTAGTTAGTAGCCTACCAGTTGTAATCCTGAAGCACTATTGATTCATACTGAATTCTAATGGATAATTGGACAAGGATACTGACTACTTGTTACGAAAACCCAGTAACAGGCTGGATGCTAGAAGGGCAGTCCTTTCTAGTATTCACTGGAGATCTCTAAGATTTTAGAATCGCGTTTTTTGTAACAGTTACCAAAAACAAGAAGTGGGTAACGATCTGGAATCGTTTTAGCATTCAGCTTCCTAAAATCAATTACAGGGCGCCAAGTACTATTACACAGCTGATCTTGGCTTGATCCACTGACTGGTGCTACATAGTGGGGTGGTTCTGCAGCAGAGTGACGTTTTCTGAAGATATTTTGACTGTCACAAAGAGCATATGATAGTCAAAAAACGCTGTCGTCTGCCGTGAGATTGTCCCAAGAATCTTGTCAGTGATTCACAGGAGTAACATTGGTCTGAAGTTGCAGATTTCCACTCTGCTCTTTGTGAACATTTACTTCTTTCCACAGAGAAGGCCATTTACACTGTGCTAGGCAGTGCTGATAGATGTGAGTTGGAGATTAAGGATGTGTTCTGTGAAAGCATTCACTTGTTTATCAACGTCACCTAGGAGAAGAATATTCGAATCGGAGGCAGCGAACTCTGAGCATAGAGCCGGGAAGTTGACTTTTTCCCACAGCCAGGTTGTGCTTGTAAACTCTACAGTTCGTCCTGCTAGAGTCTTCAGTGTCGTAAAGACAGCCATGCAGGCCGATGATCCAACATAGCCAAGGGGTTGGAGAGTGACTTTTTTCCGATAGATCACTACTGGGCTAGGGTAGTAACTGTACCTACAGATAGATCACTACTGGGTCAGGGTAGTAACTATCCTACAGATAGATCACTACTGGGTCAGGGTAGTAACTATCCTACATATAGATCACTGCTGGGTCAGGGTAGTAACTGTACCTACAGACAGAATACTAACTACTGGACCAGGGTAGTAACTGTACCTTCAGACAGAACACTAACTAAAGGACGAGGGTAGTTACTGTACCTTCACATAGATCACTACTGGACCAGGGTAGTTACTGTACCTTCAGACAGAACACTAACTACTGGACCAGGGTAGTAACTGTACCTTCACATAGATCACTACTGGACCAGGGTAGTTACTGTACCTTCAGACAGAACACTAACTACTGGACCAGGGTAGTTACTGTACCTTCACATAGATCACTACTGGACCAGGGTAGTTACTGTACCTTCAGACAGAACACTAACTACTGGACCAGGGTAGTAACTGTACCTTCACATAGATCACTACTGGACCAGGGTAGTTACTGTACCTTCAGACAGAACACTAACTACTGGACCAGGGTAGTAACTGTACCTTCACATAGATCACTACTGGACCAGGGTAGTTACTGTACCTTCAGACAGAACACTAACTACTGGACCAGGGTAGTAACTGTACCTTCACATAGATCACTACTGGACCAGGGTAGTTACTGTACCTTCAGACAGAACACTAACTACTGGACCAGGGTAGTAACTGTACCTTCACATAGATCACTCACTACAGGGTCGAGGAAGGAGACAGAGATGAGAGTAGAGAAGTCAACAGTTTCTCGTGTCAAACACTGTAAGGAGCTCATCAAAATTCCTCTGTATAAGATGTTGGTTGAGGTCACCAACAATTATAAACTTTTAAAATGGTATAAAATACCGACAGGTTGTTAGGTAAGACACATATGCAACAGTTAGGTATCTTTATTTCGAAACGTTTCGCCTACACAGTAGGCTTCTTCAGTCGAGTACAGAAAAGTTGATAGTATCTTCTGCTTCTATCAACTTTTCTGTACTCGACTGAAGAAGCCTACTGTGTAGGCGAAACGTTTCGAAATAAAGATACCTAACTGTTGCATATGTGTCTTACCTAACAACAATTATAAACTGTTGACATTTATGGTGAAGAAGAAGTTAGTCCACTTTTTCCATCAAGAAATTGATGAGGTCTGCTTGCTATCATTGATGTCTGTACATTGTACATGCTAGTACAGAGTACTAGTGGTTATACATAGCTTAAAGAACTCTCTCTCTCTTTCCTTTCTCCTCCCTCTCTCCCTCACTCTCTCACCGACTATCGACCTCTTGCGACAGGCTGACGCGGTGTGCACGCGCGTGTGCTCGTACTGCTGCCTGCGTGCACCTCAGTGGTGCACTTCTCGCCCACACTGACCCACATAGTGCACCTCGCTGGTGCACCTTACTGGTGCACCTTCCGTCTCCACCTCTCCCCGGTACGTGGATGCTGTAAACCCTTAAGGAACGGAAGAAACTCTCTCTTCTGAGGGGTGATAGGGAAGTGTTCAACTAACAGGTTCGACTGAGCACCTCTGACGTACTAGTGAAGACTGGCCAGTCACTGTTACTGTCTGCAGAGCCAGTCATCAACCGGCTCAACACCTTCAGAAACCAGTCTTTATTTCCGCCAGACTTCGTAACATGTTTTGGAAGCTGGTTGAAGAGTCTTGGTCCATGCAGGCTGACACACAATGAATGATAAATGAGTGTAATTGTTAGTGTTATTTGATGTTATTGTTAGTGTTATTGTTATAAGTGTTATTGTTATTTAGTGTTGTTAGTGTAATTAGTGCTATTGTTATTGTTATAAGTATGTCAATTAAGCACCTCACAGCCATGCTGTGGGCGGTTACTGAGACACGTGACAGAGGCTTCTTGCAGTTCGTGATGACCACGGAGTTCCAGGGGCCTAGAGCAGAGTGCAAGGCCATGCCATTTAATGCTTTTTCGAAGTCTTGTGGCGTTAGGATTATATCAGAAATTTTTGAATTAACCAAATTTTGAGTCTGTCACAAAAAAAATCATATAGATTGTCGACTCTTAGTCTGATTAACGACTCACTAGAGACTCAGTCATACTGGAGCTTCAGAACTTTACTTATATCTTCGCTGTCATCTGTGTTAAGTCCATCACGTTCAAGCTGGGGTTCAATACTGGTTGTGGTTGTTGCCCTAGATTTGGTATAGGAAAATATTCCTGTGTTTCTTGTTTCCTGTTTGATTCCTTAAGCTTAAGTTCGATATTTTCTATTTCTCTGGCCAGTGCCTCCTTTTGTATTTCAGATATACTGGCCCCTTTGAGCAGGTCTGTGAGTCTTTGCCTTTGCCTGTAGAGGGAGCATCTCTCTCTTTCTAGTTTACTTCTTCTCTTCTTTTTCCTTAGGGAAATATGCCTTGAGCATACCTCAAGTGCTGGTCAGGAGCCCTGCGCATCCATTTCTGTACTTCGATTATGCTGTGATCTGAGCGTATTGTCTTTGATACTGTTATATTTCATACTGGATCATCATTATGAGTGGAGATAAGGTCAAGTGTATTTTCCAGCCTTGTTGGGTCCATTATTTGCTAGCTTAAGGTGAATATGTTGCAGAGATTTAATAGCCTGTATGTGTGTGAATTTTCATCTGAGCTGCTGCTGCCTCCTGGGGTTATCTCTGCTTAAACATTATGTGCCACAGTCTTCCATTTTAGGTGTCTTAAATTGAAATCACCCAGCAACGAGATATTTGGGGCTGGGGTTGGAAAATTTTCCAGATAGCAGTCAATTTTCAATAGCTGTTCCTTGAATTGTTGGGCAGTTGCATCTGGAGGCTTGTATACAACCACAATGACAAGGTTTCGGTTTTCAGTCTTCACTACCAAAGCTTCAACTACATCATTTGTGGTGTTTAGTAATTCTGAGCAAATGAGCGACTCGATGACATACAGGGCAACCCTCACCCCTTCCCCCTTGTTGCCTCTTCTTTCTGTCGAATCTAAATAAGTTATTAGCTGGGATTTATGTTTCGTTGTCAAAGAGATCCTTTGTGTGGGTCTCTGAAAGCCGCAAACAATGCATTTGACTCTGTGAACACTCCACTGATGAATGGTATTTTGCTGTTTGTTGATGGTATGTTTGCAAATACAAATGTCGTATTGATGGGGACTATATTTGCTGGAACTCATATCTGTTGTTCTGGAGTGGAGGCCTCTGTGCCTCCACTCCAGAACTAATATTTGTTATTCTGGAGTGGAGGCCACTGACTGCCCCCACTCCAGAACCAATATTTGTTGTTCTGGAGTGGAGGCCACTGACTGCCCCCACTCCAGAACCAATATTTGTTGTTCTGGAGTGGAGGCCACTGACTGCCCCCACTCCAGAACCAATATTTGTTGTTCTGGAGTGGAGGCCACTGACTGCCCCCACTCCAGAACCAATATTTGTTGTTCTGGAGTGGAGGCCACTGACTGCCCCCACTCCAGAACCAATATTTGTTGTTCTGGAGTGGAGGCCACTGACTGCCCCCACTCCAGAACCAATATTTGTTGTTCTGGAGTGGAGGCCACTGACTGCCCCCACTCCAGAACCAATATTTGTTGTTCTGGAGTGGAGGCTACTGACTACCTCAACTCCAGCAGTGATCCGAGGTGGTGTAGTATTTCTCTTATTTCCTGCCAGTTTTTTCTTTCTGGTTTGTTTACCAAGGTGTGGTGAACTGTACCTTCTTGTCCCCTTTAACTGGTGTGTCTGGCAGTATGTGTCTTTCATCTACTGATGAATAACACATTTCTTGGTGAAATAGCTTACAAGAAGAACTGCATACTTCTTGGTCATGAGGTCCGGCATTTTTCGGATTGTCAAAATTGCTCGTCCCGCCTGTTTTCCCAGATATCCCGTGTATACAGATACCCAAGACATAGAATTTGAATAGATTTGATTTCTGTTTGCCACGATTATTTTTTGTGACTGGGTTCCCTACTGGCGTAGTTTTTCCTGATCTCCCAGTTTCTGCAGTACCAGTACCAGTGCCACCACCAGTACCAGTACCACCACCAGTACCACTACCAGTACCAGTACCACCACCAGTACCAGTACCACCACCAGTACCAGTACCAGCACCACCACCAGTACCAGTACCACCACCACCAGTACCAGTACCACCACCAGTACCAGTACCACCACCAGTACTATTACCAGCACCAGTGCCACCATCAGTACCAGTACCAGTACTAGTACCACCACCAGTACCAGTACTAGTACCACCACCAGTACCAGTACTAGTACCACCACCAGTACCAGTACCAACACCAGTACCAGTACCACCACCAGTACCAGTACCACCACCAGTACCAGTACCACCACCAGTACCAGTACCACCACCAGTACCAGTACCTCCAGTACCACCACCAGTACTATTACCAGCACCAGTGCCACCATCAGTACCAGTACCAGTACTAGTACCACCACCAGTACCAGTACCACCACCAGTACTAGTACCACCACCAGTACCAGTACTAGTACCAGTACCACCACCAGTACTAGTACCACCACCAGTACCAGTACTAGTACCAGTACCACCACCAGTACCAGTACCACCACCAGTACCAGTACTAGTACCACCACCAGTACCAGTACTAGTACCACCAGTACCAGTACCACCACCAGTACCAGTACCAGTACTAGTACCACCACCAGTACCAGTACTAGTACCACCACCAGTACCAGTACTAGTACCACCACCAGTACCAGTACTAGTACCACCACCAGTACCAGTACTAGTACCAGTACCAGTACCACCACCAGTACCAGTACCACCACCAGTACCAGTACCACCACCAGTACCAGTACTAGTACCACCACCAGTACCACCACCAGTACCAGTACTAGTACCACCAGTACCAGTACTAGTACCAGTACCAGTACTAGTACCACCACCAGTACCAGTACTAGTACCAGTACCAGTACCACCACCAGTACCAGTACCACCACCAGTACCAGTACTAGTACCACCAGTACTAGTACCACCACCAGTACTAGTACCACCACCAGTACCAGTACCACCAGTACCAGTACTAGTACCACCACCAGTACTAGTACCACCACCAGTACCAGTACCAGTACCACCACCAGTACCAGTACTAGTACCACCAGTACCAGTACTAGTACCACCACCAGTACTAGTACCAGTACCACCACCAGTACTAGTACCACCACCAGTACCAGTACTAGTACCACCACCAGTACCAGTACCACCACCAGTTAGTACTAGTAATGTATCAACACTATTCCCAGAAGCATCATCCATTATTCCCATCTCCAGCAGTATCGCTATTTCGTATTTCTGGATCTTTAGTGTTATTGGAGAGAGACAGAGAGAGAGAGACAGAGAGAGAGAGACAGAGAGAGAGAGACAGAGAGAGAGAGAGACAGAGAGAGAGACAGACAGACAGATTTAATATTAATGAAAAAAAAATACTAGAAATGACGAGGCTTAGCGAATTTGGAAAAGCACTTTGAGGACATTAATGAAAGTGCTAAGAAGTGTTTTACCGTCGTTGCTAATGACGTCAATATCCACTTGACACTGACCTCGCTGCCACTGATTGTGGCCCTTTAATATTCTTCCCCCAGGATGCCACCCACACCAGCCCACTAACACCCAGGTACCTATTTACTGCTAGATGAACAGTGACAGCAGGTGTTATGTGACTAACACCCAGGTACCTATTTACTGTTTTAGTGTGTTCTTGTGGGTAGTATCCTGGGAAAGAGGAGCTAAAGACCACATTGGAAATAAACCCTTTCGTCTGCTCAGCAGGCTTTATCAGTCAAATAGAGAAGTCACTTTATCATGACATGACTGATCACTTCAAACTCACCTCTAAACTGTGTCCTGTCTCCAATATTGAAGTCATCTCTGTGTTTACTGGACGAAATGCGCCACAAAGCCTGGCTTTCTTGAATTACTCTGGGTTATTAACCCACCCCAACCCAGGGGTACACGGTCCCCATTCAAGCACTTAGTGAGAGTGCCACAGCTGGAACACTTCCCTAACACACTCCATAAAACCACAAAATGGAATTTAAATGAGGTTTAAACCTAGAATTTATATTAGAGCAGCAGTGGTGAAGACTGGTTCTGGTTTAATTGGTAATGTGAAAAACCACAGTCACTAAACCATAGTAGCAACACTTCACAACATAATGGTACTGAAGATACTTAACTATCACCATTAAAACAACACTGCTGGTGTTTCTGCAGTGTAACTCACATAAACCAGCATAACAACACTGCTGGTGTTCCTACAGTATAACTCACATAAACCAGCATAACAACACTGCTGGTGTTCCTACAGTATAACTCACATAAACCAACATAACACTGCTGGTGTTCCTACAGTATAACTCACATAAACCAACATAACACTGCTGGTGTTCCTACAGTATAACTCACATAAACCAGCATAACAACACTGCTGGTGTTCCTACAGTATAACTCACATAAACCAGCATAACAACACTGCTGGTGTTCCTACAGTATAACTCACATAAACCAACATAACACTAATAGTGTTCCTACAGTATAACTCACATAAACCAGCATAACAACACTGCTGGTGTTCCTACAGTATAACTCACATAAACCAGCATAACAACACTGCTGGTGTTCCTACAGTATAACTCACATAAACCAGCATAACAACACTGCTGGTGTTCCTACAGTATAACTCACATAAACCAACATAACACTAATAGTGTTCCTACAGTATAACTCACATAAACCAGCATAACAACACTGCTGGTGTTCCTACAGTATAACTCACATAAACCAGCATAACAACACTAATAGTGTTCCTACAGTATAACTCACATAAACCAGCATAACAACACTGCTGGTGTTCCTACAGTATAACTCACATAAACCAGCATAACAACACTGCTGGTGTTCCTACAGTATAACTCGCATAAACCAGCATAACACTGCTGGTGTTCCTACAGTATAACTCACATAAACCACCATAACAGCACTAATAGTGTTCCTACAGTATAACTCACATAAACCAGCATAACAACACTAATAGTGTTCCTACAGTATAACTCACATAAACCAGCATAACAACACTGCTGGTGTTCCTACAGTATAACTCGCATAAACCAGCATAACAACACTGCTGGTGTTCCTACAGTATAACTCACATAAACCAGCATAACAACACTGCTGGTGTTCCTACAGTATAACTCACATAAACCAACATAACACTGCTGGTGTTCCTACAGTATAACTCACATAAACCAGCATAACAACACTGCTGGTGTTCCTACAGTATAACTCACATAAACCAACATAACTGTCCACCATCAGTCTTACTTGTCAAAGTTCTTGTACATTTTAATTCTAATTACCAACATGTCATTTAAAAGTCAAATTTGCTCTCAGAGTCAGAATTGAGCAGGATTTGAGTTTTTTCAACATGATGTGATACACAATATGCAAATACCTTTCTAGCTTAAGTTGCTAGCCTCAGTTGGTGGTATCAGTTCCTTGGATCAAGAACCCTTCAAGAGAATAAAGTCATCCCCTCATTAAAGGACCAAATGTCAAAAATAAACACAGTATATGTACCCTGAAGTGTATATATCATTGTGTATATACACTGAAAATTTGCTTTAATCCTTATTTGGGTGATGTGTATGAAATGTGCTGGATGCATAGTAAGCTCATATATTTTTAATAAATATTAGTCAAGAAGTGTGTATTTTGCAATGTTTTGGCACGAATGATTATATTTACATAAAATCATGTGTTCACTTTATTCACCACAGCCAGGAACGCATCTGACAGAGCGAGACTTAGGTGATATAGAGACTTAAAGACCTGCTGCCGTTGATAGGTGCTGCTAAGACCCCTAGCTATACCCAGAGTGTCCTCAGTGCTTAGGAAAGTTTGCCACTGTAGCAATTTGAATTCCAAATCTTTGTTTTGCCTGAGGTCTCGTGATTATGCAAATGAGAGGGATTGTTTTAGGCGGAGTGATCCTCTCTGCTTGCCAGCCAGGAAGGTAGTTCCCTTCCTCCCTTCCCCTCCATCACTATTTCCTGCTGATGGAGGTGGTGATGGAGGTGGTCCCCCACTCACTGTTGCTGATGGTGATGGCCCTTCACTGCTGGAGGCATGGATTTAGTTTTCACTGCTGGAGGTGGTGATAGGGGTGGCTCTTCAGTGCCAGTGGTGATCATTCATGAAAGTGGTGGGGATGTGAGGGGAAGTTACTTAGTGGCATGATTAGAGTGCAATAAATGAATGCCTTTGGTATGCACACCTTTGGGTCTCTGTCATGAACCATATATCCTGAATTTGCCTATACAAAAGTCACTATTCTGCATGTCATCTTAGCCCATTACAACCAAGGTTAACCACTGTCTTCAAAAGTAAATTGCCCATCCTGTTACTGGAATTATTAACTTCGAATTGGCCTGGTGGCTAAAAGCTCTCGTTCCACATGTCGAGGGTCCAGGTTCGATTCCCAGTGAGGGTAGAAACATTAGGTGTGTTTCCTTACAACAGTTGTCTATCTTCCCTATCAGTAAAATGGGTACCTGAATGTTAGTCGACTGGTGCGGATTGCATCCTGGGACAAAACTGACCTAATTTGCGTGAAATGCTCTGCATAACAAGCAGCTTTCTATATAGTAGTATGTCATTAATGTCAGCTATGGCCTATATACCTTGTACATGTACTTGTAGAAATAAATATATTATATTATTGTTATCAGAGAGAGACATAATAGCCTATGAGGTTACCTCACTTTTATAAACACCTCAGACTCTGCTAGACTCTCTCATGCTTATAGCTGGTTGACAATATAGTTCTGTCTCTGTCATTGCTGGTGTAGTGATTCTCTGAGCATTTTTACACCAGAACTCTATCCTCTATTAAGTTTAATTTGTCCAAGTCAGACCAAAATGTTGTCTTAAAGTTTCTTTCTCCTGTGTGAGGGTTATTTATGTATTGTTCCAGTCACAGTATTGTCTTGTTGTTCTTCAAGTGTTCCTTAACTCTGTTAGATGACTGTTTTGTGTGTTGCTGGTGCACTGACAGTGATACCTCGCTGCTGTTGCTGGTGATGGGTGGTGACCACCATCACCACCACCATCACCACCACCACCATCACCATCACCATCACCACCATCATCACCATCACCACCACCACCATCACCATCACCACCAC